>NW_027270158.1:0-12186 GCF_030848805.1 Temnothorax longispinosus | reverse complement strand
ATATAGTTTACAAAAGATAATTAAAGGTCAGCTCGTGTTGTCAAATAAAAATAGGTTTGGCCACGAGCACACCTCCCACTCCACACCCCACCGAGCATGTTATGACGTTATTTATTAAGGTGTAACATTACAATGGACGTTTCGGCAACACGTCATAAGAAAAGTCGCATAAGAAAGTCGCTTTCCTCTCCGACAGATTATCCAAATACTGGACCTACATACATCTGACTGACATGATTGCGTCCACTATAATAGACCTTTCCGAAAACCTACAATGTAGATTAAACACTCCAACAATAAAAAGCTTAATTGGCTCATTCATAATAAAAACTTAATTCGAATCAACTCATCGAAAGCAATTAGATTTTTTTTCAATATTAACAATAACAATTTTAACAATGTAAAATCTGTCCGTAACAAACCGATCGGTAACCCAGACAACAATACAATAGAAACCTTTATTGAACCATCAGAATTTAGCAACAGATCATTTGATCCCTTGGAACAAACCAATGACAAATGGTTTGTCAATCTTTCTAATATGGACATCCCTCAGGATGTCACTAAATTGTTACAGTTTGGAAAACAATTTCTGCCTCCCGAACAGCTTGAATAAAAAGAAAACTATACACGAGTTCATAAAAGACATAGAAGGTAACACGAAACTGTAACAACATTAATAATCTACCAAGGGTTAGAAATGCTGTAATCCCACAATTACATAACTATTTATACTCCAAACCCACCACAAACAATGTTAACACAAAACTTTTAACCATGTATAAATAACTCAAAGATTTTGTAAAAACAACCCAGATATTATTTTCACCCGTGCAGACAAGGGCAACATCACAGTCGCCATGAACAAGGAATACTACATTCAAAAAACGGAGAGCATGTTACAGGATAAAAATACTTACACAATTTTGAAGAAAAATCCTGCAAAACAAATTGAGAATGACTGTAACAATTTACTCAAATTATGGTTCAAGAAAGAGTATATTTCAAAAAAAGAATATTTTAGAATGCATTCCAGCGACGCACCACTGCCTAAAGCCTATGCCCTCCCTAAAATACACAAACCTAATCATCCGTTTAGAATAATTGTTTCTTCAATTGACACAGCTTTATATCCTCTTGCGAGTTTTTTACAAAAAATTATTTCTGATAACATACCAAAAACAAGAAGTTATGTCAATAATAGCTTTGACTTATACAGTACGCTCTCTGGTATGAAAGTTTCAAATTCTAATATTCTTATATCTTTAGATGCGACCTCGTTATTTACAAATATTCCTCTGAATCTAGCATTGGAGAGTATCAAAAAAGATGGTCACATATTAGAGAAGGTACTAACATACCGAAAAAAAGAATTTTTAATTGCCATTGAATTAATTTTGTCATCCACATACTTTAACTTTAACAACGCTATATACAAACAAACTTTTGGTACTCCCATGGGATCTCCATTATCCCCAATTATAGCTGACATGGTTATGCAAGATTTAGAGGAAACAATTTTAGAATCGATTGGTTTCAATTTGCCGTTCTATTTTCGTTATGTTGATGACATAATTATGTCGATTCCACGTGACAAGGCTCAATACATCCTAGATAAATTCAATAATTACCATGATAGGCTTAAGTTTACAATCGAATATGAAAATGACCGTACGTTGAGTTTTTTAGACTAAAATTACATATTATTAATGACACTATCCACATAGATTGGTATCACAAGGATACATTCTCTGGTAGATATCTATCCTACTATTCGAACCATCCAGAGTGTCATAAAATTGGCACGATATACAGTTTAGTGGACAGGTCCATACTATTGTCCCACCCTATATTCCAAGCAAAGAACATAAAATTGTGTATTAACATACTAATGAACAACGGTTATCCTATAGATTTGATCTTTAAGAGAATTAACATGAGATTAAGGACATTATTCGATGGTAAACTTAAACAGAACAAAAATGCGAATAGAGTTGACACTAATGTTGATGTTGATAATGACTCGGAAGAAAAATAGAAGGAAAATTATTGTTATTCCGTTCATTAACAACATCTCTGAAAAAACAGCACACCTTTTCGATAAAAAAGAACATATAATAGGGTATAGAGTCCTCAACAAATTGGACAAGTTTATCAAAACACATAAAGATACCAATGCATTATGCTCGAACAACAATGTAATTTATAAAATCAAAATGTAATGATTGCGACGCCTCTTACGTGGGGCAAACAAAGCGACAACTGAAAACAAGAATCAACGAACACAAAAACAATATAAATTGGACCCATCCAGACATTCAGTCATTACAGAACATATACTTAATTTGAATCATAGTTTTAATTGGAACAACCCGGAGATTTTAGATTTCGAAACGAATTACTACAAGAGACTAATATCAGAGATGATACACATCAAAGAACAAAAAAATGGTATTAATTCCAATAAAGACACTGAATTGCTGGATGGTTCTTACTTTAACATCCTAAACGAACTTAGTAACAACTCATAGGGAGTTAAACATTGGTCTATTTACATCATTGTTGTCAACCGATTCCGACACGGAACGAAAATGCTCAGTCACACACAAGATTCGACACGATACAGTTCTTTCTGAAAACTTTACTAACTCGAATTTGCTATGGTCTCAGTACGTATAAGTGCAATAATAGCCTTAGATTTACCCACGTTGATAAGTTTTAATTTATAATTTTTACAAAAAAAATTAATTTATCCATTGACTCTTGATTACAGTTTACACTTTCATCGTAATTATTGACTCTTGATTGTGACGGACAAAAAAATCACAGATTGACTCGATTCGTTCTCACTGCCGACTGAGGAATTAATCATGGATTTTATCATTCGACGTGTAATTAAGATTGATACACAACGATTCCGAATTTTTGTTCAGCAAGTATACACCTTGTCAATACTTTAAGGACTTCATCAGTATGTAATAATTTAGATCTCAATGTTATCTGTATGTTAATTTTGATGTGGAAATTTGTTACTCTTGACACATGATTCGTGGCATTTCAATTAATTGTTAAAATTGGCTGAGGAAGGCACAGTGTTGCCGAAACGTACCATTTGTAATGTTACATTAATAAATTTTGAATTTTAACGTCTAACATTGCTCGTTATGGGCGGCAACCTATTTATATTTAAAAAAGATGATATAATTACGAATATTTTTTTTAGTAGATTTGTTTGTTTCTTACGATTTTGCGTCAAACTTGACTGTTGACGCAATCATTAGTGACAAATCGTTAGATTGCTCATTTATAGATGAAATTTGATTTTTTCTTATTTTTGTATGAGATTTTAATGTATTTCGATCAGATTTTTTGGTCTCACTATCATTACCGCTGGGGCCTACGTCGTCGCAGTTAATCGATGGAAAAGGGTCAATAACTGGAGATGACTTTTTAGTTGTTTTGTTTTTTTCAATATCAGAATCAGTATTAATATCTGACATTATTAAAGCCTGTGAACACTTTTCCTTTCCACGTTTAAAAGTTTCTAAAAAAAGAAAATAATAACGATAATTAAGGTTAATATTCATGAGTTTTTTACAAATGCATAGAATTTTGAAAAATATAAGAAATTATCGTACTCGTCGAAGCCAATATTTTTTTGACGCTGTACAAACTCCAATTTTCGGCCGTATTTTCTTGATCCTCAACAGCCCTTAATGTTCTTGATTTACTTTTATACGGAGGCCAATAACAATGAGTTTTGCGAGGTGTCAACCATTTTTCAGGAGCAAGACTGACGCCATCCTCAAATTCAATAACCGCATATCTATCAGATGGCATCTTGATGAGAGCTTAAAATTTGATACATTCAGAATTAATTTTCAAAAATAAATATTTAGGTAAATGATGTGGTAAATAACTGTGTATACGGTAAATCACCTAATAGGGCAGTTAAAACTCCAATTTGCTATGCATTTCAATCTTCTACAGCTAACTCATATATTGTACATCCCATCCTTGTGCTTTTTTATAAGCAGTATGCAGTACTTGCATTTCGACAAGATCTTGTGATTCACGCCTACTGCCTCCTACTCATCACCTGCGTATTAACGAGTTGCCGGACACGCGTAACTAAGAAGCGTGACACTTCGTCTCATGAACGTCCGTATGTAAGAAGACGTCTTCCTACATATGAATGCTCGTGAAATAAAGTGCCATGCTTCTAGTTACATCCGTCAATTCAATAACGTGCAAGCAATGAATAGGAAGCAGTAGGTGTGAATCACTAGATCTGGCCGAAATGTGCAAATAAATCTCAGCACTGGCTTATGAGTCTCGTTAAATCTTAATTATCAGAATGTAGAAATGGAAAAACGACAAATCCTAATTTGTGTGGGAGTTTTACACATTTGTTGACAATATCACTGAGTGGTCGTAAGGATAATCTTTCGCTGCGTGTATATTGAACTTTATATATATCCAGCAATGATGATGGGCATGGAATCTTGAAAAAATCTTCCTTGGAAGTGAGCTGTCGGCCTATTATCATAAATTCTTGGGTTTCATGACAAGAAGCTATATTTTGAATCTCAAATATGTCACCATTTTTCAGAATACAGCAATTATCAGCATTTTCAATAGTTTTAATGGTAAAATTTGATGATTTTATAACTTTATACTGTGGATTAATGCAGTTCTCAGGCAGAGGACCTTTGACATGAAGAGAAGTTGCAACAAGTTTTAAATCATCGTTTGTGCTTTTATTGTAATTTAAACATGCAGTTTTTATTTCTTCATAGCGTCGAGCTATTTGCTGCAGTGGTTTCTCTGGTTTACGTATCATCTTTTTCAGTATCTTTTTCAGTGGTTTCTCTGGTTTACGTATCATCTTTTTCAGTATTTGCATGAAATTTTCAAATTTAAATGCACTAAACTTCTCTATAGATCCATGTAATTTTGCATCTTCTACGAGGTGGATAATACCATGAACGTTGTGCGTTACATGATGCACGCCGTATATTTTAGCGAATGATTTGATAAAATGTTTAACAAGACTTTCTGCGTAGTTCAGTTTATTCGGATGCCGTTCCACGTCGCATAATATTCTGATTAAAACATGAAACGTCATGAAGTGTTCGTACATCGCTTTTGGCAAGATCTTTCTTAAAACAATTGGTTCCGTATAAAGAAGAAATTGTCGAAATTCAGTAGCTTTCCATAGCTTCAAAAACTCTAAAGTTTGAGGTCTTCGACCAAATTCTTTTGAAATAAATGGTTTCATATCATTTTCAAGCCGTTTCGAGATTTTAAGAATTTGTAGACGGCCGAGTCTATACGTGTTCTCGCCGTGAATCCATAATGTTAACATTTTTTAACAACACCTAACAGTATTAGGTGCATGTAATCTAAAGTTACATTAGATATCAATCCCAGTCCTGGTATAGAATCGAGAATCGTTCTCTTTTCGTGGTACTTCTTATCACGATAATCTAAAAAATCTCGATCCGTTCGTCTTTCGGCATTTAATTTGGGAAAACATCTGCGATTTTTTTTGTTTTCCCTTTTGTTATATATTTTGTGCAACTATTAAATCCGGAAAACCCTTTTACGCATAAAATAAACGATTTTGCAGGAGCATCGCAAACGATAAATTGAATCGAAAATTTGTACAGTTTTTCTCCAATAATAATGCCATTTTTGCATAACTCAATAGCTTCTTGAACAAATTGGTCTAAATAAATGTTAGCATCTTGAGGTTTTTGGTGTCCGTAATATACTCCAATCATGAAAACTTCTTTATAGGGTATAATATTTCCCAAAATAGGCCAAAGCGCTGCCGTAGAAGAATTAAATAAGGGGACTCCATCAATATTTATAGCAATAGCTATTTCGTCAACAGTGAAATTTTTAATTCTATTACAAGAGTCCCGAATACTTGAAGCAAGCCCGAAATGGTGGTACTCTCCAGAAAAAACTTCTCAAATATTGGTTTGTTTTGCAGTCTGCAATAAAGTACGAGGGTCACATGGTAATACTGTGGATAAGCTTGGGACTGATTTTTAATAAGTATAGTAATTTGTACTAAAAATGATAGGTTGGTAGCTCTGCTTCTATAGTCCTAAAAACCGTATTCGCGCGGACTTCTTTCATTATCTTTTGTCCATCGGCACACACCTTTGTAAAACCTCGATAGCCGATTAACGTATTAAAGGCATTGCTACTCGATCAAGATACTGGCGTCTTTCTTCTCATCCTGCACGCAATATCCTCTGGTGTGACTGCACGCTCTGTGATTACAGTATAGCTTCTTAGGTTATGGGCCCAGGAGCTGAACACAAGTTAAGAGAAGATAACCTAACCTCGAGGATTCTCTTGTGAGGAATTGCGTGGCGTTACGAGATTGAGTAAAGGAAAGTATATCTTGAGATACGCGATATATCTTGAGATACGCGAAAATGACTGAGCACGCTACAATTATTAAAATACCGCAATTTGAATGGTACTAATTTTAGTAATTGGAAATATCGCGTAGGTATTCTGCTCGATGAAAGGGTTTACGGAAATACATTGAGGAGAGTCTGGATGACATTTGACGAATTCATCGCCCAACGAGCATGGTGGAATTAGACTCGAAGAAAAGAAATGTATCTCGATCCTGGTGCAAACGATTCACGATGGACAACTGGAATATGTGAAGGAGAAGAGGACAGCAAAGGAAATGTTTGATACGTTATGTAGCATTTTCGAGCGGAAGAGCATTGCGAGCCAGCTATTGCTACGAAAACAGTTGCTGATGATGAAGTATAGCGAAAGCGATAACATCACCGATTATTTCCTACGTTTCGACACAATGATCCGCGAATTAAAGTCAAACCGGTGCGAAGATGGAAGAATTGGACATTGTTGTGCACTTATTACTCACATTGCCGAAAAAGCTACGACAATTTAGCAACTCGCGAAGTTACGGCACTGGAACGATTGGTACAAGAGGAATCTTTAACCAACTTGGAATTCGTGAAGACACCAGTTTTAACGTTGGTATGTAAACTTTGATTTTTGACGAGCATAATAACGAACATTTTAGCGGAAGCCATTCAAGACGGCAATCATAATACGAATTTCAATGGCAATCAAATAAAATGGCTTTATAGGAAAAATATAGTTTGCGCAGTCTTTGATACTATTGTAATTTTGCCATAAATACCGAACCCAGCACCTGAAAATGTATAACGAAACCCACTTTATTGATAAATGTGGAAATGATAGGTCGAAATTAGACGAATCCCTTCTAAAATATTCCAATTTTACTAAATATTCTAATAAATAACTAAAATTTTCAAAGTGTAGATTTTAATTTTTTTTTCATCAAAATTACTTTAAGATAAATATGTTATCAAAACCTTAACAACAGATATTATATAAATGCTTTAAATTGTTAATAAAGTACGTTAAAAAATATAAATCTAAATATACTGGAAAATGGCGGATTATTTGCCTTCCTCTTTGAGGGATGAAATGGCGAAGTCAGCGTTCCCACTATATCAAACTTTTACGTAGTAAAAGGTGCGATAAATTCTACTAAGATTGGTCTTCTCGATTAAAAATAATGAACTTTTTCAGACTTTTGCAAAACTAAGTAGTATACCACTGTAGGCAAAATTGGATCTATATTGACCTAATCTTAAACGTCTTAACAAAAGGGGTTTTCGCCAAAACTGACTTAAAATGTCGTATAAAGTACCGAATTAGTTGAAAATTCTATACTAGATTTGATGACTGAGTCGGATATGTTAACCAAATCCGACCTATGCCCTTGTAATCCATCTATGGTGATATAGACAAAGGTTATGGCAGCCGTGCAGACGAGCGAACGCGCTCTCGAGCTGTGAAACGCACGGCCCCCCCCCCCCCCCCCCGGCGCGCGCGCGTTGCGTCCCGACGGACGCGACGATAACCAGCGTGAGCACGGCGTGAGCTGAGATGGGACGGGTTCGCGCCGTGGATCGTAAACATTCGTCGCATTAGTCTTCGTAACTCACGCACGACGCGACGCCGAGAATTTTGCCGTCGGCGATTGCCGAGTTGCAACAGCAGTCAGTATAATCTGCTCTTGATTTTTTTAGGCAGAATTTGTTACCATTCTCTTCGCGATTCCTTAACGTCAGTCTAGAAATGACCACAGGCGACCGTTTCACAAAACGTTAGCGTTTTACAACGTTTGATAACAAACGTTGGTTTACGTTGGGAATTACGTACATTGAAGTCGCTCGAAAAGTGTGGTGCAGAGTATAACGTCAGGCGAACGTTAAATATCTTAACGTCGGGTAATAGGGACTTAAACTGTTTCAAATTTGACGTTGGGAAAGTGATAAACCAAAAGCACGTCTTATAATTTTAACGTTAAGACAACGTCCAAAAAAACGTTAGTAATTATAAGTTACATTTTATAACTTTCTTGGACCGCTTACAACGTTGTGATTAGTAGAAAAGTACGTCCTTAGTCGGAAAGTTAACCGAAAAATGCTGCTTGGGAAGGAGTACCAAAGGAAAAAGTAAAACGACTTACCTGTTATGGCTGTGGTAAAAAGGTCATGTAAAGGCTAAATGCAAGGCTAAAAATTTTAAAAAGGATCACAATTTCAAAGAACGATCAGAAAAATAGTAGCAGCGCGAACAAAAGCATCGGAGGAAAAGCAAAAGAAAAGAAACGATGTGTGCATTTAAAGATGAAGAAAGCAAATGCGTGCGATGACAAGCGAACACATCACGACACGAATACAAAGGCACAAAGCGATAATATGAGCAAATAAAATTTGTATTGGATTCTGGTGCAAAACACAGCATATGGTAAATGATAAAAGGTATTTAGACAAGTTGGAAGACATCGACGAGGTACAGATTTCAGTAGCAAAAAGGAATCAGAGCATCGTAGCGAAGCAACAACAGGGCGAAATCTTAGGAAAAAACCTTTCACGACGGTGAGTGCATCTGTGATTATTGCGAGTGATTCAAGACGTTTTGCTAGGAAAGGAATTTGAAATGCAAATTAATGTCGATTCGAAGTTTAAAGAGAGAAGAGGCTATCGCATTGCCGTCGAAGGAGACATAGCATATGCATAAATCAAAGGACAAACGAAGTTTAAGTGGCTAACGTCAGTGGAAGATTATATGAGGTTGTATTGATGTCGATAGCAATATTTTGCTGGTATTTCAGGAGAAAACAATGTACAGAGGAGTATCGCAAAGACTGTGGCATTTAAGGTTGGCGTCACATGAACGACATCGACATGAAGAGATTGATTGGATCATCAACAGGGGATGACGGAATAAGCAAAGTAAACGTGGATACCGAGTCGAGATTCTGCGAGTTGTGCATCATGGGAAAGCAGACGCGATCGCGTTTGAAGAATAAGAACATACGTTCATCCCGCATCTTTGGAGATAAAACGATGCATATGCAATTTGTTACTTGTATCGATGATTATTCGAGAGCCTGATTACTGCATTCAACGGCAAAAAAGTGAAAAACACTGGAGAAATTTAAGGAGTTTGTTGCGATGTGCTGGAAGCGTTGACGGCAAAAAAATTGACAAATTGAGAAACTGACAGGTGGAGATATACATCGAGCGAGTCGCACTTCTGTAAGAGCAAGAGTATCCAAATGATTCCTACCGTTCCTTATAATCCAGAAATGAATTCGGTGGCTGAGCGGCTGAATCGAACACAATGCAAGTAAAAAGCGAACGACCATGCTTTTGGCG
Source organism: Temnothorax longispinosus (assembly GCF_030848805.1). Classification (NCBI taxonomy): domain Eukaryota; kingdom Metazoa; phylum Arthropoda; class Insecta; order Hymenoptera; family Formicidae; genus Temnothorax; species Temnothorax longispinosus. The sequence continues at coordinate 2,425 of NW_027270158.1, read as the reverse complement.
AGTGGTTTGGAGTCGAAGTTTTGGAATGAGGCGATGTCACGGTGAATTATGTTAAGAATCGATCACCGACGAGTGCAGTTGAAGAACAATTCAAGAATAAAACTCCAGCTGAAATTTGGTTCCAGAAGAAGCCTGATTTGTCACATCTTCGAATCTTTGGGTCGGAATTGCTACAATCACGTTCCAGCAAATAAACGAAATAAGTTGGAAAAGAAATCCACGAAATGCATTATGCTCGGCTACACTGCATCAATGGGTTCATATCGACTTTGGGATGTAGAGCAGAGCAGAATGGTTGTAGGACGAAATGTGACATTCAACGAAGCATCAATATTAAATCGAATGAATTTAGTTGATATCAAATTCAGAGGCGGCAACGACACCAAATGAAGTGACTCGTGACGATGAGTTGGTGGATGAACTGGAAGTCAACGTATGAAGATGCTGACGACACTTCGATGAACCACGATGCAAACAAAGAAATGCGTTGATGACACGATAGGACTACTTTACGAAGAAGCGAGCGAATTCGACGAGCACCAGACAGATATGGTGAATGGGAAATGAATGAAGCTCATTACGCATTATCGGCTGAACAATTTGTTGAAGATGATCCACTGACGATTGAAGAATTGAAAAAGCGAGACGATTGGCCTGAATGGAAGAAAGCAATTGAAGATGAATATCGATCATTAATTAAAAACAAAATCTGGACACTGTGTGATCTACCCAAGGATCGGAAAGCGATTACAAACAAATGGGTATTTAAACTGAAACGCAGGGCTGACGGCAAGATCGACAATACAAGGCGCGGTTGGTGGTACGTGGTTTCTCACAGCGAATAGGATACGACTACAACGAAACCTATGCTCCAGTCGCGAAGTTGGTAACTCTCAGAACCTTGCTTGCAGTTGCTAACGAAATAGATATGCACATTCATCAGATGGACGTCAAATGTGCATTTCTCAATGGCGAACTATCAGAGGAGATTTATATGCAGCAGCCGGACGGTTTCGCGAATGAAACTAAAGTGTGCAAACTACTCAAAGCACTCTATGGTCTCAGGCAGGCTTCGAGGGTATGGAACGAAAGGTTCGACGAATTTATGAATCGAATTGGTTTCAGACGCTGCGAATCAGATCCGTGCCTGTACGTGAGAGTGAAAAATGGAGTCACTTGCTACATTCTGCTGTATGTGGATGACCTTTTGTTGCTGTGCAAGGATATAAAATACGATCAACACAGTGAAACGACTTCTATCAAAAGAATTCGAGATGACAGACATCGGAAAGGCAGATAAGTTCCTTGGCATGCACATTGAGCAAGACATCAAGAACGGAACAATTGGTTTAAGTCAAGCTCAATACCTGAGAATGTATTAAAAAGTTTGACATGGAGAATTGCAAACCAAATCAACTCCAATGGAAAAGGGCTTGCATTTGGAAAAGGGCGATGCAGATAGCTGTTCCAAGCAACCGTATCGAGAATTGATTGGCTGTCTGACATATGCTACGATCACCACAAAACCTGATTTGTGTGCTGCAACTGGTTACTTCAGTAGGTTTCAAAGCTGTTTCAACAAAAATCACTATGCACATGCGAAACACATTTTGAGATATGTTCGTGGAACAACGGACTTGAGACTGCTGTATCGCAGACAAGAAGCAGTTGAACCATTGGTCGGCTACAGTGATGCAGATTGGGGCGGCGATAAGAACGATGGAAAGTCAACATCGGGCTATGTATTCAAGGTTATTCGGCAACACCGTGAGTTGGTCATCACGAAAACAGAAGACGGTCAGTCTATCATCAACCGAGGCTGAATATGTGGCGCTAACCGAGGCAGTTTGCGAGGCAAAGTGGATCCGAAAACTTCTGATTGAACTGGGCATCGATTGTAACGGACCAATCCCAATATTGAGGACAATCAATCATGCATCGTAATCGCCGAGGAACCGCGTGAACATAGGCGAATGAGCACATTAACATTAAATATAACTTTATTCGCGCGAGGCAATTATAAACAACGAAGTAAAAATTGAGTACAAGGCATCGAACGAGCAAGTCGCTGACATCATGACAAAGGGACTCGGAAGAAACCTTTTCGTTAAGCATCGACGCGATTTGAGTTTGGTTTAAAGTACAATTTGAGTTTTATTTTAAATTAAGAGGCGGTAATAAGTATAGTAATTTGTACTAAAAATGATAGGTTGGTAGCTCTGCTTCTATAGTCCTAAAAACCGTATTCGCGCGGACTTCTTTCATTATCTTTTGTCCATCGGCACACACCTTTGTAAAACCTCGATAGCCGATTAACGTATTAAAGGCATTGCTACTCGATCAAGATACTGGCGGTCTTTTTCTCATCCTGCACGCAATATCCTCTGGTGTGACTGCACGCTCTGCGATTACAGTATAGCTTCTT
>NW_027270157.1:0-12258 GCF_030848805.1 Temnothorax longispinosus | reverse complement strand
GATCCCCTTAAGCAGGGTCTCAGCAAACTCTTGTATATTGCATTAAACTTATATAAAATCAAGTTATAATTGATTATTATGTTTAATTATAAGAAAAAAGTGAAAATATTATGTGTATTTAGAAATTTTTCATTTTTCGGTAAATTTTACTGTCAGAACAATATGGCAACGCTGCGCTTTTCAGGGCGCCGGCGCCGATTGTAAAATGTGAAGTTGATAACAAAAGTGTCAATGTAAGTGTCAATTTCATTAATCAAAGAATATTGTGACATTTTCTTTTTATCAAAGAGAGATTTTATAATAATAATGCGAGTGATAAGAAACATAAAGTGAGGAGTAATGTGGGCAAAAATAAGGGACAATTTGTGAAAATAAAAGTTGATAATAAACCGTACGTTATGAATGAAGTGTGACATGAACGCACAGCTTGCAGCGCCAGCGTTGCCAAATAATTCCTTAAAAGTCGTCATAAAAAATATTCATCTATAAACCACATTTCAAGTCAACTTTTAACATAAATATTTTGTTTAAATATTCGGTGACTCTGTATTTTTATTGGTACTATCGAAAGTATAGAGTTTAGCGAATATGTAGCGCAGTTAATATTTAATATCTCAAGATATTTGATAAACAAATTATTACATTGAAATGTAAAAAATAGACTTTTTCGATAACGTCACATATAAAATATCGAATTTTCAAAGTCACAATTCTTCTTTATATGTTCGGTAATGTGGTTTAATTTTTTTCTGGCGTAAAGATATGCATTTTAACTTTCTCGTACCAAAAAATCAGTTAATTCTTAAGACTTTGGTGTCATGAAAGAAATACCTTAAACAGTAAAAGGCTTCGAAAATAAATATGAAAGAAGCGAGTAAAGCAAATAATATATTATTTAATCAAGAGATAAAATTTGACTCTTATTTGTTAATTCTATAGATTCAACAAACATATTTTGATCGTTTGGAATTTTGAAACAATATCGTAGCGTAAAAACACAATATAAAAACGAAGGTATTTATATAAAATAGCTACTGCACCTCAAAAATTAATAAAAATAGGCTCATTCGACGCATTTTGGCACGAAACGAAAAATATTGGAGACCGGGGCGAAATCGTCACCGGGGCAGAGTCGTCACTACAATTATCTCGAAATCTATATGTTGTGTGAACTTGTTGTTATTAATATTGTAAACGCTACTTATGGTGCCCATGTGACCAACGGAGTTTAGTGAGATTATACGTTGTGATCTTCTTTAAGGAGGTTCTACAGGTACTCTCTAGTCAGTTAAGAGATGAAGAGAAAATCTTCAAATTCGTCGATTCTAAGTATTCATAAAATATTTTCGTGAATTTTGATGACGTTAGAGCTTATATCATACCCATATTAGTCGAAACGAGGAATAATTAAAAATATCGTGTAAGTGCTCCTTTGACTCTGGCGGCTTATAATGGAAGAAAATGTGGTAACGTCGCGAACTTGACAGTTCTGCTCATATGACCGTGGTTATTTCACAATTTCACATAATTCTAGAGCGAGTACTTCTCCGTAAGCGCTCGTAAACGTTAGGTGCTTAAGTTTGAGGTGCTGTCATACTGTGGTGCTGTACTGGCTGTACACTTTTCGCGCGGGTGCAGTCGCTGCGACATTGCCAAATCTCCCTTGTTATTCGAAGCACGCTACGTGAACTGTGATATGGCCTGTTTCAATAGCTAATATCACAAAATTTTACGCGATAACCCTTGTTTTTCTCGATATTTCTGAAAAGGTTAGATTAAGATCTATAAGAGCTCCGTTTTTTGAATCTTTGGTAGGTCGCCTTTATATAATTAATATCTCGTTTCCTGTCTCCAAGAGCCCCTCTGCCATATGTAGCTTATGTTAAAAACTGTGATTTCAAAATTCATTTTTGCAAATTTTTATACGGTAACCGATGCTAAAATTTTTTGAGCACTTTTCTCGCATCTCAATTTATACGTCCATAAAGTTTTTTCCAATTTTTAGATACATCCATTATCTGTAGAACCTCCTTAAGGGGATCCTGCAGTGACAGGCAAACTTCCTCGATGTCGATAATTGTCAACCTTTCTAATTTTGTTTTCCCTATATCTTGTCTAATGAAATGACATCTGTCTTTGTTCGATTGCTCGCCATCTCTCGCAAGATCCGGCAATACTGTTGCTGCTCTTCTTGTCATCCTGCATCCGTATTTGCATTACTAAAATAATTTTTAGATGGATCTTTTTTTGTACGCATTGAATCTTACTTCTATTTACACGATATTATTCCTACATCCTGTCACCTGACGACAATATTTGCTTAAAACAAAAATTCTGCAGAATGTTTATCATCCTCCCTTGGGAAAACAAAATTAGAAAGGTTGACATTATCGACATCGAGGAAGTTCGCCTGTCACTGCAGAATCCCCTTAAGGGGATCCTATAGCGAAGGCCGAACTTCCTCGACGTCGGTAATGTCAACATTTCTAATCCTGTTTTCTATGTTATATATCTATATCTATCCTTGTCTAACGAGAGGCATCTGTCTTTGTTTGATTGCTGCGCCATCTCTCGCTACACGCAATACTGCTTATCCTATCAACCTGAATGTGCTTTTGCTTAATAAAACTTCATTTTACAAAATCTTTTTTTCTAGACGTTGAATCTTAGTTTTATTTACACGATATTGTTCCTACATGTTGTCCCTACGTCGCCTTGGTAACATTATATATATATATAAACTGCAGTAATTTTGTTATTGTCGTCAGATGACAGTTGTACATATGTGCTCAAATTAGTAAAATTTTTAATTTTTTTTGTTCCCGATATGAAATCGTATAACGCGATGTAGATTTTTGTGCGTACTTTAATTCTAGACCAAAAACTTGCAATTCTGTAAAGCCAATTCAAAGATTCCTTAAAATGAAAAAATGTCGGTAACTACCGCCACTATAGGATCCCCTTAATAGGCCAGTCAAATTAGACGAAAAAAAGGCTTCTGGTATGAAAGTGATGCGAACTTTTTTATTCCTTTTTAGGCGTGTTGGGGGTGTTTAGAAAAGCTTATTTTTGAGTTGTCGTATCATGAGACCCAGAGCTTTTTGAGGGGGGGGGGGGGGAACCAATTTTTGACGAATCGGAATGAGTCACCGCTCATTTTCTTCGTTTTTTCAAGCCCTACAACTTTCTCAGAAGCGAAAAAATGCTATCTATTAATCGAAACGAGATAAATGCAAAAAACCGCGAAAATTTTATTTTTTGGGAGAACCAAAATTTTCGTTTTTTCGCAATAACTCGGTGAATGTTGATAAAGAATGAATGACTAACCCCTCATTTTGTAGCTGAGGGGTTAGTCATTCATTTTTTATCAACATTTGCCGAGTTATTGGAAAAAACGAAAATTTTGGTTCCCCTAAAAAATAAAATTTTCGCGGTTTTTTGCATTTATCTCGTTTCGATTAATAGATAGCACTTTTTCGCTTCTAAGAAAGTTGTAGGGCTTGAAAAAACGAAGAAAATGAGCGGTGACTCGTTTCAATTCGTCAAAAATTGGTTCCCCCTTCCCCCCCCCCCCTCAAAAAGCTCTTGGTCTCATGATACGACAACTCAAAAATAAGCTTTTCTAAACACCCCCAACACGCCTAAAAAGGAATAAAAAAGTTTGCATCACTTTCATACCAGAATGTCTAATTCGACTTTCGACTGGCCTATAAGGCAAACGTGATTTCGTAGGTCAAAAGTGAAATTTCTTGTGCGTCGAAAATTTTTAATATTTTAAATATTATTTTCTCTCCAAATCTCGAGATAAGTGATTCTGAAGAGTAATGCATGCTGAACACGAATTCAGTGAAGTTTTTTTATTTTCGTTGATTTCTAATATTTTATGAGCAATCAAACTTAACCCTCAGGGTACGGACTATAAAAAAGTTACGTTCCGTACGGACATGGGTTAACCTAACCCGGCGACTTTGATTGACTGTACACACATCGGGCTGTAATTTGTCAATTAAAACAAATTTTTTTTTCTTTAGATCGAAAATTTTCTCAAAAATACAATGGCGTTGATAGATTTATTACATTATTTGTTTAAACAAAGATATATTTGAAAATGTAAACCGTTCTCAAAAAATTTTCATAAAAATTTATTTTTTCTTTTAAATTCTATAACTTTATGAAAAAAAAAGATATCGACATTTTTTAAGTCGCGTTTGAAAGCTAAAAAGTTGTTCTTTGAAATGGCTGAATTCGTTTTTTGATCCATTCCAAAAAGTATATTTTTTTTGAACTATGAAAATACCCGTTTTTTGCGATATAGCGATATAACGTTACTTGCTTGATTTATCGTAAAAACGCAAAAAAAAAAAAATATCTTAAAGTAAAAATAGTTCTTTTGGATGTTGTTGATTACTATAATATAAATAAATAACAAAAATTGAAATAATATTAACATGCATGCACGGATACGTTATGCTGGTATGCTACAGAGCATCATTTTGAGGTTAGAATGCACAAAAGTATATTAAAAATAGTAAATTATACATACCAGAATACTAAAAAAAAAAAAAAACTTCTACTGCAGCAAATACTCGAAAAACACAATTTTTTTTTGAAAAAACACGGATTTTGTAACGTTCCGTACGGACTGGGTGTAGACTACCCAAGTTCAATTTTCAAAATCATATAACTTGAGCACCAAGCGTAGACTGACGCTGCCCCTGACTGGCGCTCACATAGTAGCTACCTCAAAGATTCCCCCCCCCCCGGTACGGACCCCCACCATTCACTTCCTTTGAAATGGCGCTACTTTCAAAATTCGCTCGGGTTACGCTAACCCAATCCGTACCCTGAGGGTTAAAATTTGTGTCCGGGGCAAAGTCGTCACCAAGCCATCGGGGCGGACTCGTCACTGTGACGACTTTATCCCGGTGGTTTCGCTCTATTTTTCGTTGTAAATGCGTCATTGTATTTCTCAATTGCAAGAAAATGGTACGCACGTACGGCACGTACCATCGCAAAACGACTCCTGTCGACAAGCAGAAAGGCAGTTCTTGCGGTGAAAAAAAAAATAAAATTAAGACAAAGTAAGACAAAAAGTAGCCGCAAAACAATTTGGAGTTCCGAGAATTTACGTTGAACAACTGGCTGAAGAAAAATAATGATGAAATAGCACACTTGGATGACGTGGCCGTGCGATATCATGGAGGCTTCGGGCGAAAATCGATGGAAGCAGCAATAGTCGGATTCTAACGAGGACTTGGATAATAGGTGCGGCGTGTGCTCAGAGATGACAGAGAACAAAGCTGACGAGAAACAGTGCGTTTCGTGCGAGCGTAGGGTACATAAGTACGTGCGCTTTTCTTGTAATTATTTTCCGCCATCGTGTTTTTAATTAATGTCTCCATTTTTCTATTAAAAAATAATTAATGAAATGTATCCCATCATTTTTCATGATCAAAATTATGAATTTTTATTTAAAATCCAGTACGAGAATGGAGTGACGACTCCGCCCCGGAAATTTTGACTTTTAATTTTTGCACCTTTGTCGTTTTTACTCTATACCGGTTAAACAAAGCGACATAGACCAAAAATGCCCTTATAAATTTTGTAGCCAAAAGTTCACTCTTTACAACGGTATACCACATTTTACTAAAAAATTATGGTTTGTTGTTAAAAATCGGCACCGGAAAAATAGTGATGACTTCGCCCTGGTCTCCCCTATCACGAAAATAAAAAATTTATATAAGAACGCTTGTATTTTATTTCTTTATCAAAGAATTAATTAATAAGGATTAACAAAGGATTAACACGTTATAAATGCCGATTTGCACTTTATAATAACAGCAATTGCAACAATTATAATACAATACTGCAGTTACAGTCCAGTTAGTGCCTTGCTAAAATGCAGAATAATTATACTTAATATTATCCAGAGCATTGCACATTTCATTACACTTATATTAGAGTGCTTACATTTGATGTCAAAGTACAAGCCATTTGTTACATAGACCTATTTTGTATTAAAATAGCTATAAATAAATAAAGGATTGGAATGTTGCAGTATATGAGCAATTGTATGGCGCAGCATATAATATGTCAATATAAAAATAAATAATACGTATTAAGGAGGTTGAAGCAGTTTGGTCAACTCTAGATTTTAGTTTGTAAAAAATATATATGATAGTATAGGATCTACCGCATGTGTGAGAATTATTTCAGATTTATTGACCATCCAGAAGCTGAGATATTAATTTCCAAAAATGCGTCGTTTTACATGGGGTTAGATGGAGAAAGCGTTGACGGCGATGATTGATCCCAATTTTCTTTAATATCTAGTCTATATAAACGCTCAAAAAACGTGCCTACGCATACAGTAAATTAATGCGAACATTTAGAACGCAAGAAAACACGTATTCACCATCTAATAACAAATATATTACAAGTTAAAGCGATCGAAATTAGACTGAAATAGCAGTTGATAGTTCGCGAGTAGGTAGATGTGGCAACGCAGCGTCGCCCGCGTTTTGGCTGTACCCGAATCCTGTCGGCATGTGCACATTTTTGTGGTTCTCTTCCGTGCTATGTCCACGATTTTTTGATTCTCTTTGGAAATAAAACCAAAAAATCATGAATCTAACGGAAGAAAACCAAAAAATTGTGAACATAACATAAAAGAGAACCCTAAAATCGTTGACATTACTACAAAATAGTAGACACAGCACGGAAGAGAACCAAAAACGTGCACATACCGACAGGATTTGGGTATAGCCAAAACGCGGGCACCTAACCTCTTATCCAGAATGACAGAAAATTCACCGGCATGTTTACGTTTAGCAACTGCCGTTACGTGGCTCAACACAGAGGCGAGTACTGCTACCAACCCCATAAAAGTGAAACGTTGCCAAGTTTCAATCGTATTTAATATAATCGACGGAAAGTTATTAAAAAATCGATAGCTTATATAATTGTCAAGGGAGCTACCAGTAAGAATCATTATTTCATTCTATCAACGGCAAAACATATATTCATGCCATTTTTATATTGAAATAATTAGCAATACTACAAGTTTTCAAGTTGGCATTGGCAAAAAAGTGTTTCGTTTTTAGCTAATTAAAATATAAAGATGCATAATATGATACTTTTACTATACGTTTTATGCAATAGCAGCGTATGGAGAATAAAATGATACCTAATACAGATTTTTTAATGACCTAATAAAAAACTTTTTTCTAAACCGTCAATTGACTCAACTGGATCGCTTCAACCTCCTTAAGGCTCCTGGGTACTCGTCGCGGCCATATTGGAATGTGCCGTCAGAAGCGAGAAATGACACGTTGAAAATTCTTGCGTAGTATTTCCAAATAAAAAGATATTTGCTTAAAATAACACTACAGATCACTTCAGCACACTTCGAAAATACTCCGAGTTGAGGTTAAGTCTACCCCTTTCCCTGTTAACCCTTCACCGGCAAAGGTGGGTCGTTTTCGTCCGGACGAAAATTCAAATGTAGTTGTAACTTTTGCAAACGCGTGAAGATGGCGCCACTGCGCATCCGTAAAAAAAGTTATGCTCCCCGAGAACCCGCCTACCGAGTTTCAAGGCGCCAGACCCCCTCCAGCCGTCACAGGAGACACGTAATTCTTGAAAAAACGAGGTTTGCGGCGAACACTTAAGCACTTCATTTAAAAATAATTGCATGCAATATTTTTTTATGAAAGGTACGCTTTTCCCCTTCAATTTCCTTTTTTATTCATTTCGATATCTTCATTTGTCTTAAAGTTATGATTTTTTGAGTAAAAAATGATTTTACCAGTTGTAGTTGTAGTTGCTCCATTTTTTAAATACAAATTATGTGAAAAAATTAAATTGTTTATAATTTTATGATTGATACTTCAAATTGCAGGTTTAAATTACCTCCATGAATTTTTTCAGATTTTTTGTAACACTTTAACACTTAAAAAAAACGTCAGGACGAAAACGACCCAGGTTTGCGGCGTAATGGTGCCAAAAAAACGTTTGCAGGCAAAGGGTTAATAAACAGCCTTAAGGGTCGACAGGGGTAACACTACCGACCTCTGTCGGGTTGCTTAGCTGCGAGTCCGTATTTTATTTATTATAAATTTTTTAAAAGCCAAAATGGAAAATCCGGCTCTGTACCAGCTTGCGGCTGATCTTACTGATTAAAACGAGCATAAGTGAAATGAGATTCGTTAATTAATTTGGCTAAAATTTGGGACAAGCCGTTCCTAAGCAGCTTTGCAGGTTTGCTTAGAGCTGCAAAGCTGCTTAGGAACGGCTTGTCCCAAATTTTAGCCAAATTAATTAACGAATCTCATTTCACTTATGCTCGTTTTAATCAGTAAGATCAGCCGCAAGCTGGTACAGAGCCGGATTTTCCATTTTGGCTTTTAAAAAATTTATAATAAATAAAATACGGACTCGCAGCTAAGCAACCCGACAGAAGTCGGTAGTGTTACTCCTGTCGACCCTTAAAACGAATGTGATACGATGCAGGCTTGTGCGCAGGCGCATGACTAGATTTCGTATTACATTCATTTTAAGCAAATATCTTTTTATTTGGAAATACTACGCAAGAATTCTCAACATTTCTCGCTTCTGACGTCACATCTCATGAGATGTCGGGAAAGAGCCCAGGAGCCTTAAAATTAACATATAAAAACATCTAAAAGGAATACCGCATATTTTAAATAAAAAATGGCTATCGGTTAATTTTAAAATTGAAATATATTCTTATCTTTCTGATAAAAAGTATAAATAGACACAACCTCTTAAAATCAATAATTCTTAATATTTTAAGACTTTTGAAACTCTGTGGTGACTAAATTATTAATTTTAAGAAGTTGTATCCATGAGACACTTTTTATTAGAAAGATAAAGACAGTAACATATTTCAATTTCAGCAAAATTAATCGAAAGCTATTTTTCATTAAAAATGTGCGGGGTCCTTTTAACACATAAAAATATTTAACACATATAAAAAAAATTGCACATAAAAAATTTATCACACTTTATAACAGCAAAATTAACACACGTTGAGTCTAATGAGATCACAAAAACTATTGATGTTAATAACATCGACATTAATAATATCGTGTTAATACGTTAATTTACGTCAAGCCATGTTGTGTTATTTATCTTTGTAGCATTTTGTTATACTACTATAAATATGTTTAAAGATTGTCATAATCAACGTTTCCCGTTCTTACAGCTTCTATGAATTTTGCGAACTTTTCATACGGGCATCTGTGTTTTAGAATAAACGGCTGGTCCTTCATACCATCTACCCATTCCATCTGAAACAGAGTGAACAATGATCAATAAATAATTATTTTTCTTGAATGTGAATGTAAGAAATCTATTACAAATCCAAGTGCAACTTTGCGCCACATAGTTAAATTACAATTCAAATAGATCTAATTAAAAAGATGTAAGATCTCTTGTTAAGGTTTATCGACGTTATCCAGATAATTGCCGAGTTTTAAGATTATTACAACTCATGAAAACGAATTAATAACACGCATAAATACATTAACAATTTAATTTAATATGAATAAGATAATAATATTCAATATTTCATTATATATATATATCTGTGTGTGTGTGTGTGTGTGTGTGTGTGTGTGTGTGTGTGTGTGTGTGTGCGTGCGTGCGTGTGTGTGTGTACAATGTCAATGGGTTAAAATAAGTTTTTAGAAAATGTGTCTATATGAACAAGTTTTCAAAAATTTCAGAACTTTAAAGAGTTAGCAAGTTTGAAAAAAGTTTGATGTTACTGGATACACTTTATTATTTTGCTTACAATACGAGGAAACCTCTCCTTATCAAGACTTGCACGTTGCTTGTAAAGTAGAGTCAGAGCCTTTGCACGTTCAAACCAAGGCCATATTAGAATGTCTAGCATACCTGGATTACTGCCTAAAACAAAAGATAAGAAAACAATTCTTGTGATAAAAATATGATTTATTAATAATATTAGAAGGAAGAATACATAAAGAGAGAAACGGGAAATAGGGTAGATGGGGAGAGTACGATTTCCGAGGCGCCCAGATTTGACTGTGGTTTCTGGTAGTATTTTTTACGCTGAACAAAAAATGATATAGGTCTTATAGGGCTAACTGCTCTAGTTTTCGAGATATGCAATATTAGTTAAAAAAAAAATAATTATTCAGTTTATACACCCCTATAATGTATCACTTGAATTTTAATGAATATAAGTATGTATTACATCTTCGCCTTACTAAACAGATGAGTCTACAATATACTAAAAATATTAATACTGAAAAGACTAGCGAGGTCCCGTACGCAAGGTAGGACATTCCATTCGAAATGATATTCTTTCAGCGTATAGATTAGTGACGCGCTTTAAAAGTATTTAAGTGTTTAAAGCGCGTCAACTAAACTATGTAGGGCACACATGTGTGTGCCCTGCTTTAACGAAAATCACAACTTCTATAAAGCAAGGCATACACACGTGTGTGCCCTGCTTTAACGAAAATTACAACTTCTATAAAGCAAGGCATACACACGTGTGTGTGTGTGCCCTGCTTTAACGAAAATCACAACTTCTATAAAGCAGGACATACACACGTGTGTGTGTGCCCTGCTTTAACGAAAATCATTAAACAGTTAAATACTTTTAAAGCGTGTTACTAATCTACATAGGTTAGTTGACGCGCTTTAAACACTTAAATACTCAAAGAATTTATGTGTTAGAAAGTATAAATATAAAATACGATAATATATTATATCTAATAATTAAAAAAAGTAAAGATTTATATTATATTTATTTTGAGCTTTAATACTGCATATCTCGAAAACTAGAACAGTTAGCTCTATAAGACCTATATAATTTTTTGTTCAGCGTAAAAAATACTACCAGAAACCACAGTCAAATCTGGGCGCCTTGGAAATCGTACTCGTCCCGGGTGGATTTGTACAAACCTCCGAAAAAGGTTGTCTTGCGTATATTAAGCTCGTCTTCAAATTCTTGTAGGTCGTTCGTTACCTCAGTGAGAATCTCTTCAAACTGTCTCTTGTCCTTGCCAAATATACAATTCGCAAAAGTGTCCATAATCTATAAAGAAAGCGAACGCAATTATTAAGCAACCACTGGAAAAAAGATTAGATTTCGACGAGGTTACAAGCACCTTAGAGAAGTGATTTAACAACTCTAAATCACGGCTTTTTGTCTCATCGTTGTACAAAGATGGCTCGGGGTATTTCTCCTCCAGGTAGTTCGTTAACGCAATAGAGTCCGTTACTAGTGTACCGTCTGAATCTATATAAGCTGGTACCTTGCCATCCGGGTGAATCTAAAAAATATTTCCATTACACATAACACTGGTAACAAGATCTGCACATTTGAAAACAGTCAAAAACTCCCAGACAACATGCATATCTCAAATCGGGACATATAACGTCTTAATAACGTCTTTAAGACGTTTTATGTCCCAATTTTAGACATGTTCACTGCCCAGGTAGCAAGATGACGTTTAAACACGTCTTAATGATGTTAGAAACATCATTAAGACAGAATTAATACGTCATTTAACCTTATTCTGCTACCTGGGTGGGCTCTTTCAATTCAGAATATATTAGACTGCTGTATACTTGAAGAAACCACTGCGGCTTGTTCTGCAAGTTGATATTAACGATATCGTGCGGGACCTGCTTCAGACTGAGCACGAGGCGTATTCGATGAGCGAAAGGGCAATATGCCATGCTGTACAAACGTCCCTGACCCTCCACTTCCGCTGGCTTTTCGGAGCCTGAAACAGAAGTCAGTTCTCTCACAAAAGACTCGACGTGACGTGGAGTCTTCACCGGTGACACTGTGCGACATACATATGACAGACATTTATACCGGCTTCTCGTAAGCGTATATCTTGGTACATCCTTTCTAAAGCAACCTCTTCTCGGGATAGACTCGGCTGTCGCATTACTTACCATCTGCCAAATGCGGGGAACTCATCTGGACAATCCTTCTGTGAACAAACAGTCTTGTATGCGGGATCGTAAGATGCGGCGTAGACGCTAATCCTGATGACAAGCACACAATGACAAGTGTTGACAGCTCTTATTACAGAGAGTTCCTCGTTCCTCATATAAGAATGTTGACATCACCTGGACGACTTTTGATTGGTGCTTTGATCCGCCATATATGTTTTAGACTAACTACGAGGGAAACTTGAATTATTATTGATAAATGTATTTATAATATACTTAAACAATAAATTATTT
>NW_027270156.1:0-11824 GCF_030848805.1 Temnothorax longispinosus | reverse complement strand
ACTTAGTTACTGTCTCTGCCCACCGCGATTACACCACGGGTGCATGCAGCCTTGACATTACTTGAGATCTACGCCCCTGACGCACGTCATCTGAATCCCTAGTTGCAAACACAAATCACTCGACTAACTTTACGTCTGAGAACCGCTTCTCGACAAAGTCACACTCACTGTTGCCCGTCTACAGGCAATTGTAGCTCCTCCGGTCTACTGTCCTTTGGGCTGACTTGATTCTGCGGTCACTGGCCCAACTAACTGTCGCCCTCGGCGCTAAGTTGACCCCTTCACGCTCCTTAATTCAGACCATCCCCTCACTGGTGTATTCCACGGGACTGGAGTAAAGGTGGCTTTCAAAGTCCTAGCCTGGCTCTTGAACCAAACAGCGTTGGGTGTCACATCTAAAAGAAAGATGTTGATAGCTCGTAGCCGTTTGGTAGGGCAGTCCCAGGTTGTTCTCGAGGTAGTCGTTGCCCGTTGAGGCCTGCACTCTGCCTTGTGGTGGGTTGGGGCATGCTGGAATGCCTTTGCGGCAGTCCTTTTCATGGTATGGCGACAATCCGGTTTTGGTGCGAGCTCTTAATAGGATTCCGTGCTGCTTCCTATCGGGTGTTCCATTAGATGGGATTTTCTGGTGGAAGCTGGTAGTTGAGCGTTGCTCTTTGGTCTTTGTGCTCTGTTCGTTTGATCTAGTCTTGGAGGTTGATATGCATTAAACGAGAGAGGAGAATAGTTAAAACGACACGCAACCTAGAGCAACTACGAACCAGTTACCGATCACCAGTAATTAAACGAGGCCTGATCGACGCTGTAGGTCAAATAAGTAAAACATTATTGGCACTATGGACGCTGAAGACGCGAAATAAAAACGAACAATACAATTACTAAATAATCAACAACAAACGTTGCAGCACGCAGCAAAAAAATCAATTAAAAATCATTAATGCTACCATAGGTCATATGGAAAAACTAGAACAAACACTTTCATATAATGAAAATTTAATGGCTAACGTTACGAGAAAAATAGAGGAACAGCTCATATACCGAGAGGGAATAGACGAACAACTACTAGTATTAACCGCTATTTTAAATGACCTCACGACAGACATAAATGACATTACGGATTACTTGACTTACGCAAAACACATATTTTATTAACGCGTGTACTCCCAACCGAAAAAATAATCGTAGAACTAAGAGAAGCGACCTCACATATAGATAGAAGATTAAACTTCCCATTAAAATACAAGCCGAAAACTGGAACTCTATCCAAAAATATCTAGATGTAAACGCGTATTATGATAATTCGAACATATACCACTATCCTAGCGTTCCCATTAATAGCGTATCCAATGTATGAAATAATAAAGATCACACCTGTACCAGTACACAATAGCCAAACGTTTTTCACCTTCCTAGAACCCTCTCACACCCTATTAGGGAAAATCGAGAAAATCACAAACTATGTAATATTAAAGGAAAACGATTTAAATAAATGTACACAAGAAAATACTAAGTTCACCTGCGCTCAGAACCTCCCTGTCTATTTTATAACGGCGAATGCACCGACCGAAATACAGCTCTTTGTAAAAAACGTCTACACACATAGAAAATCGTAAGCAACGTCACATTATATCAAATGTAACATTCTGGATTGCAGTATCCGAGCCTCAGACATGGTTATTTTCCACCCCAAAGACAATTGACATAGTAATTCAATGTAACGAATTGCCGGAAATTAAATAAAAATAGAGAAAACCGGAAAAATAACATTACGCGACAGTTGTAAACTAACTACACCAGATATATATTTAGAGACAACAAATCGAGTTTACAATAAATATGTAAAAATGTATTTACCAGAGTTTAATATAACAGACATCATAGGAAAAAGTATAACGGTAAATAATAAAATAGAATCTGATAAAGAAATAAAACTGGAACCAATAATCAAAGATCCAACAGAATTAATGAAAATAAGTTTAAGTTTAGAAGAAATCCAAAAGGAGATGGAAAATAACCAACCCAGCATAATCACGAATAAAAATATTATATATTCCATAGGCTCCACGGTCACAATTGTAATAGTAATAAGTATCATAGCCGTAATCATTTATGTAATAAAAAAAAAGAAGGGGCCATTAAAAACTTTGTAACAAAAAAAAAAACAATCATGTAAAAATAGCACATAAGAAAATCAGATTGTAACCTCTCAGGGAAAAAGAAGACGCATAAATAAACGAAAAACTACGTTTTTTCTTTTTCCGCGGGGGGAAGGGTGTTGTGAGCGCACAACGCCCTTGGCAACCGAGTTGCCAAGCGTTAAAGAAACTCGACCCCAGCGACGAAACGTAGAGAGAAACATTCTTCGGAGAAATCTTTATTACGCGATAGTGCCTGTCACACGTGCATACAAATACAGATCACTTTCTCGTTCTCTTAACTTTTACAACTTTTACAAGACAACATATATACGTACGTGTGCGATTTTGGATACACCTTCCTTCTGAAAGATCTCCTCGGCATCAGCTCCCTGCCGTCAATATATATTTCACTATCACTATCATCTATCACGCGGCAATGGTTACGACTCTGTCACTGTCACTATCTATTTTTAGGTTACCGCTGTATTCCAACATAGATCGGTCTTTCTTAACAGCTTCATGCGTCTGTGATTGAGAAAGAAATCTGATAAGCTCTGTATACCAGCTCAATATAAGCAACATATACATATACGAATATGTATATATATTTTAGATAAAAACAGTCAGTAAACTTTTATAAAACAATACTCTTTGAAATAATACAAGCGATAATAATTTTTATAATTACCTCTCTATATATCTTAAATGTGCATGAATTTTCTTCTAACTATATTTGTAATGTCATCAACTTTTCACGCTTGTTGAATATTTGTGCCATGAGCACCAACAGCTAATTCCATCAGATCTTCTCGAACATTAACTTCATCGGTATATCTAAAATAAGGCAAATAAAGTATATGATTACAAAGATAAATCTGTATCAAAAATCTATAGTTACTGTAACGTATACTTAGATTAGATTTGTACGAGCAAGCAATATAACTAACCTCGCGAGACACCACGCGAGCAAACGTCATTGCGTTAAAAAATATTAATGTAAAATATAATTATCCACATACATTATATATAATAGTGGATTATATGTAATAAAAAATCCTACTAACCTCGCAAAACACACCACGCGAACACACGTCACATCACGCGATACACGCGCGAAATTAACTCGCCAAACTCGCCGCGATTTCGATCGCCGTCGTCACTTCGATCCTTGCGTGACGCGACCGAAATTCGCGAATTAAACGATCGTATTTAATGATGAGAGATCACATTAATAATAATATTAACCTCCTAACGACACGACGCGAACTGTCACATCACGATTGATCACGACGCACACGCACGAAATTCGCGGAACTCGCCGCGATCTCGCGATCACCCGGCTTCGACCGGCCAATCAGACACGCGGAAAAGCGACAACACTACGTGCGAGATATTTCGACTCGGAACGCTCACTTCTCGGTCAAAATGACTTTTTTTATTATAGATATGAAAAGTATATTCGAAAATAAAAACTGACTCCTTGTACACATCTGACCGTGTTAGATTCGAACAAGTCATTTTCGCTATCATCATGATGCTATTAATCAACACAGCTTTGAAACGTAAAAATCTAATGTTGTTAAATAACTCTACTAATAATCGTAAATCAAAAACTCAATTTTCTCAAGTAAATAGAAAGGAACATCATTGAGAACACCTTTGAACCAGAATTTCTTGAAGCTACCGCTTACCATTAAGAGCTAGCTGTAAAACAGTGTCTTCGTCATCATTAGTAAGACGACATTCGTATCTACGATCTCTACGTTAGGTTGGAAAACGACCTTGTCTGCCACTCATATACCCTGTGTTGTAATAAGCAATTCATATTTCGCGTTCGTGGACTCGGGTATTTGTCACGTGCTCTATAACTGATCAGCACGTCAAGATGCGTGTGCTTTTGGGGAAAGTGGGGAACATACCGCTTCACCGGTCGCACTCTCTGTAACGCTCTCGAACGACTCTGACGTTCCGTTCGCTCTTTGAATAAAGGCACGAGTTATATTATACTTGTCGCTCTATCTACCACCTACCGTCTCTCATCACCATCCTGCCTGTATCGTCGGCTAATATTACAACAGGTTATGGGCCCAGACCCTGACGACGCGTTCAGGAGGCTATAGAGAAGAGAAAGAAAAGGGTGAGAGGTAGTGAAAACGAAAACTGTGAGTGAAGACTCTGTGTAAGCTGCTGAACGTGACGCTGGTGCTGAAATATGGCTGAGACCAAGCTGTATCACATTCACCGCTTCAATGGACAGAATTTTCAACTCTGGAAACGTCAAATGGAGATATACATGCTGGAGAACAAACTCCGAAAGTATATTGATGGATCGACGCCGCGGCCGACAGCCACCACGGACATTGCCGCATGGGAACAGAAGGATGCAGAAGCACAGGCCTCCTCATGCGTGGCCTTGAACTGGATCAACTCCGTTACCTGACGGACTGCAGAACGGCTGCTGAAATTGGGGGCGTCTCAAAACTATCCATGCAGAGAAGAGTGACCAGTCGGTTCAGGTATTGTTAAATCAATTTATAAACGCGAAGATGGATCCGGATGAAAAGATGGCGGATTACATCGCGAAGATTGTTTCGCTCGCTCAACGTCTAAAGGACATGGATATGGAGCAAAAAGAGGCGGTCGTCATTGCGAAAATTATTTCTAGTCTGTCCGAAAAATACGATAATGTTCGCACGGCGTGGTATGCGGTTCCGCGTAACGATCAAAAATTAGATAAGTTAACCGATCATTTGATAAACGAAGAGTCGCTGTTAAATATGCGTAGTCGAGGTGTAAACACGAGCAACGAACAAGAAGTGTATTCTGCGCGCGGTAAACAGAGCAATGTAAATAGAAAGTCGTCCGGCATGAGTTCTGCGAATGATGCGAAGCGTGGAAGTTGTCATTTCTGTAAGAAACCGGGTCATTGGGCTCGTGATTGTTTTGAAAAAAGAAAGCATTTAGAGAAAAAAGGGTAAAGACAAAATTACTCTCATGTTAGTGAAAAAGTACATACAGATAAAAGCGACAATGCTGAACTGTTTAATATCGAATGTTTAACTGTAAATGAATTAAATGCACGTGACATGTGGTACGCGGATTCGGCTGCAACGGAACATTTGTGTATGAGGCGAGATTGGTTTAAGAAATTAAATTCGTTTCAAAACCATGAGCATAAAGTTCGCGTTGGTAATGGTAACCTTGTTGCTGCTGTAGGTGTAGGTGACATTGATGTTAGAGTTAAACGTTCCGATGGCACATTTAATACACATACTATTTCTGATGTGTGGTACGTGCCTGAAATAAAGAAAAATTACTTTCGATTGGCCGTACGTCGGAAAAAGGTATGAGAGTAGTTTTTGAAGAAGGCGGAAAAAGAGTTATATTTTATAAAGGCAATAAGTTTATTGTAGAGGCTTTAGAGAAGATGAAAAACTGTATAAACTCAATTTCTGGCCTGCTTGTAAATATAGTGAAGCAAATGTTAGTACTAGCAGTTCACTGATGGAGTGGCATGAAAAATTAGGCCATGTTAACTTTCAAATTCTAAGACAAATGATTTAAACTGTTCAGTGAATGATTTGAAGGTTTTAATTTAGATAAAAGGATCCGTTTTGCGAAGAATGTGTTCTAGGCAAACAGCATAGAAATTCTTTTCCAAAAAATGAGGCTGTTAGAGCGAAAAAGCCGGGAGAATTGTTTCATGCTGATCTCTCTCTGCGGAAAAAAATGAGTCAGAGTTCTATTGGCGGAGCAAATATTTTCTTTTGTTAAAGGATGATTTTTCTAAATACTGTTTTCGTTTACTTTGTTAAAGAAAAGTCTCATGTTTTGGAAGCTTTGCAAAAATTCTATGCTGATGTTAGAGCCGATAATTGTAATGTAAGTTTAATGAAAATTAGAACTGATTGTGGTAAGGAATTTTGTAACAAAGATGTCAAAAAGTTTTCTGCTGTCTAAAGGGATAAAAACACGAACTGACCACACCTCGCGCTCCTGAACAAAATGGGTATATTGAGAGACAAAATAGAACCATAGTTGAATCAGCTAAAAGCATGTTACATGCAAGAAAACTACCGCTATACTTATGGGCTGAGGCTACTGCTACTGCAGTGTACGTTAAAATAGAACTGCAAACAAATACTCTGAATGGCAAAACACCATATGAAATGTGGTTTGGAGGAAAAACCTTCTGTTAGTCACCTGAAATTTTCGGCAGTACATGCTACGTTCACATTCCCAAGGACCAAAGAAGTAAGTGGGAGATGAACTCTACAAAGATGATGCTGATAGGCTATAGTGATGGAAATAAAGCCTATAAGGTGTATGATCCAGCCCTTCGAAAATGCTACGTAAGAAGAGATGTGGTGTTTGATGAACGACCTCCCTCAGATGATGTGGTAGTTGTCGGCACTGATAAAAACGATGTCGATAACGTGAAACAAGGTGATTCCGAGTATGACGAGCTGAAAGAGTCATTGAAGAGAAATCCAAGAGCTCCTATCCCAAGGGATCCCTATCCACTTAGACCAAGAATACCTTCTACGTCAGATGCTGAGTTGAAAATTGCCGAAGCTCTGTTCACAACCTGTGACCACAGACTCTGAAAGAAGCTGTAGAAGCTGAGGATGCGGCTGAATGGATAAGGGCTATGCATGAAGAGTTGAATTCACTCGAAGAAACGAGACATGGGAGCTTGTTAAAAGCCTGAAGACCGGACTGTAATCTCGAATCGTTGGATATTCAAGAGAAAATACACTGCGAATGGCGAATAGATAAATACAAGGCTCGCCTGGTCATAAGAGGATTCTCTCAGAAAGAAGGAATAGATTATAAAGAAATTTTTGCACCAGTTGTAAAGTACATACAGTAAGAACAGTTCGTCTATGGTTGCTGTTGATGATCTAGAAATAATTCAATTTGACGTAAGGACTGCCTTTCTTTAAGGAGATCTTGAAGAGACAATCTTTATGGAACAACCATTTGGGTTTGAAGTTGATGATCGAGTCTGCATGTTGAAGAAAAGTCTTTATGGACTCAAACAGGCACCGAGACAGTGGAATAAGAAGATAAATGCGTTCCTCCTCGATTCGGTTTAATTCAGTCTGAATCGGATGCGTGTCTATATTATATAATAATCGATGGCGTTAGACTGTATGTGATATTATATGGTAGATGATGGAATTATCTGTAGTAACAATGTCTCGAAAATGAAGGACTTACTTAGTAAGTTAAGTGCAGTTTTTAAGATTAAAATCTCTGAAGCGAGTTCTTTGTTGGAATGCAGATAAGAGAGACAGAAAGTTGAGAACTTTGAAAATGTTTCAACGGCGTATACCAAAAGAATCTTAAGTAAGTTCAATCACGAAAACTGTATGTCTCTCTCTATCCCAGCTGATCCTAGTATTAAGTTTCTTAAATCGATGTAAATAATAGTATTAAGCATAACTTTCCATATAGAGAAGCTATTGGTTCACTTATGTTTTAATGGTTGCAACTAGACCTGATTTAGCCTATATTGTAAGTGTTTTGAGCCAATTTTCAGAAATGCCTGATGAAAGCCACTGGAATGGAGTAAAGCGTATCTTTCGGTACTTAAAAGGAACAATTGATCATGGCATTGTTTTCGGTCAGTTTAAAGATAACAATCTTGTGGCATACAGTGACTCTGATTGGGCAGGCGATGTGAACACTAGGAAAAGTACAACTGGATGGTTGTGTTTGTTAAATGGAGGACCAGTAGCGTGGTTGTCGCGAAAACAGTCCAGTATCGCACTTTCTGCCACTGAGGCTGAATTTATAGCTTTGTGCTCCGTGACCAAGGAGGTTACTTGGTTAAGAAGATTGCTTAACGAGTTAGGCTGTATGCAAAAATTACCTACTACTGTTTATTGTGATAACCAGGCTGCTATCAGTTAGTAAAAAATCCTACTGGATCAAGGCGATCAAAGCATATTGAAACGCAATATTATTATACATGTGATAAACAGAGATCACAGGAAATTAATGTAATTTATAAACCAACAGATCAACAATTGGCTGATTCGCTCACAAAAGCGTTGTGTAAACAAAAATTGGTCAATCTCATGAATCAATGCGGTATGAAGGATATAAATTAAATGCGTAATTTCTTTTGTTTATGAAAATTTTTGTGTGTGTATATGAATGATAAATTGAAAGCTGTAATAGAATATGAATTGAGTGGGAGTGTTGTAATAAGCAATTCATATTTCGCGTTCGTTGGACTCGGGTATTTGTCACGTGCTCTATAACTGATCAGCACGTCAAGATGCGTGTGCTTTTGGGGAAAGTGGGGAACATACCGCTTCACCGGTCGCACTCTCTGTAACGCTCTCGAACGACTCTGACGTTCCGTTCGCTCTTTGAATAAAGGCACGAGTTATATTATACTTGTCGCTCTATCTACCTACCTACCGTCTCTCATCACCATCCTGCCTGTATCGTCGGCTAATATTAACACACCCTGAATTACCGCACCTCCCTGATGACCACCTCTTGGCGATAAATCCCGAACACGATCTTCACTGCCGTCCAAAGTATCTCTACGTATAATCCTAAAGGACGTATGATCAATCGTTAGATTTCTGATGCTTGTAGGCAATTACAATATTTTTACTTGTATCTCGTATCACCCATTGACTAACTTATCAGATATGCCTAAAAAAAAAGCTGATCAGAATCGAAACAAACGGTGTATCACAATTTATTCAAAACGTTATATTATTTTCTCTATTAGTCTATTAGTCTCTTTTAGTCTCTTTTTTTATTAGTCTCTTTATTTTTTTTCTCTCTAACAAGGATAAATAATATATTATGCGCATAAAATTCAGTTTCTTATATCCACAAATAATTATTTAAACAAAAACAATTCTCATCATTGAAATATATCATAATATATAATCATTGATTCAGTGTATGCATTATGTTGCAGTTTTATTGTGTTACGTTCAGCCAATGAAAGAGTTCTCACACAATGCAAGTATGTAATAATAAATATTAAAATACTTCCACTAATTGAACGTAACCCAACATCATTACAACATAATGCAAAAGCAATAATTATTACTTACATATGCTTATATATAAAATATATTATTATAAGGATAAATATAATTTACTGTCTGTATTAAAAATCTATATAGTTACAGTAACGTATATCTTAGATTTGTACGAGCAAACAATAAATATCGAAACATAACCTATATGAAATAATAAATAATTATACTTTGATACTAACGTACGTACCTAATAAAGTTTTCTAAACGACATTGAAAGCTCTTTACATACTCTTCAAAAGGACAAACGAAACTATCTCTCTCTCTCTCTGTCCCTCTCTCTCACTCGATGTAACTCGATCTGTAATAATAAGTTCAATTAATTCATATATGAGCTATATTTCAATATTCATTACTCGTACTCAAAAATCTAAAGTTTATGTAACAGTAACAACTACAGATCTTCACACAATGCGGACAGTCAATCAATATCGAAATACTGCAATTACACTTGACCTCGTTATACACGTTAAAGATGACGTTAAAAAATGTTAATGTAAAATATAATTTATAATATATATTTATTTATTTACCTACTAATATATAATATCATGTATTATTATTATAACCTCGCGAGACACCACGCGAACACACGTCATTGACTTCTATTATGCTGAAAAAACATTGAAGATAACGTTAAAAGATATTAAAAAAATATAATTTATAATATATATATTTATTTACCAATATCATCACACACACATATATTCATCATATTAAAAAAAATCCTACTAACCTCGCGAGACACCACGCGAACACACACGTCACATCGCACGATTTAACACACGCGAAACTCGCCAAACTCGCCGCGATCTCGCGATCGCCGTCAATCTCGACCGCGCCAGCCAATCACGCACGCGGAAAAGCGGCAACACTACGTGCGATATATTCGACTCCAAACAAGCACTTCTCGGTAAACATGACTTTTTTTATTATGGATTTGAATATTTAATGACGATGAGGAAGCATGAAGCATTACTAGAGTATGAGAAAGTTTTCTATACACAGTGCCAGACTAGGTCAAGCTCAACAGGGTTTTCTTTTTCCGCTAATTTTTCCAAGCCCGTTCCCTTGGCAGTGGTTTCGCTAGATAGTAGATAGGGACAGAATATGTCGTTTGATTTAGCGTGCGGCACCTGCTCGTAGAGCCTTATCCACACGGCCCCCATGGGCGCGAGATTGGGATACGCCCAATCAGCGCGTACCGACCGAGGTCGATACTACCAGTGCGCCGCAGGATTACAGGATCCCGCGGCAACCCACTGGTCGGGGCGAGCGACTATCCACGCTCTACCAGCTAAGCAGACTGGCACCCGAGCTGTGGGGACGCAAGCTCACCCGTCGGACACCCAAGTTCGTGAACTCGGGTATCCTAGCCAGCATTTGGCTCAACCACTGCCACCACGATGGTCCTACCCGCGACCGGCGGGAGCAAGCTCCCTGGGCGACCGGTCCCCGTGGTACCAGTCTAGATCACTGGTCGGATCTTCGCAGCCAAAGCCACTCCCGGTTGGGTCTCCTGCAGACCCGGCCCCGGTAAGCCACATTCACACGTCTCACGCATTCTCATTCATTCTTCGCTGAAACACACAAGCCGCAAACCTGCTCAGACTCTCGTATCTTTCCTTTCGCTCCAGTACCTCGCTCACGTCCACTTTTCCATCCTCACTCACCCTGACTCCCCATTCGTCCAGGTTCCTAACATCCTCATACATTTCACACTCAACCATCACATGCTTCCAATCCTCGCACTCAGCACCACACGCACAACTTTCAGTCTCAGACAATCCCCTTTTATGCAGAAACTCATTCAAACTGCCGTGACCCGTCAAGATATAGCCGAGCCATAGGCTCGGCTCAAACCCCAGACAAGCCTCGGCAAACCTCACATCCCGTATGAAGCCATGTGTCACTCGTCCTTTCGCACCGTTATCCCATTCATTCTGCCATCTTTCATACAATCTAGCATTCAGCAGCTCCAAACTCTCATCCACATCTCTCGCTCTCACTTCCTCTTCGCTCACAACACCTCTTTCACCCAATCTCCAGCCATTCTTAATTCTCACAGTCACACCTCTTTTCACGCACTCCAGGTCCCACGGAAGACCACCCATCAATACCTGCATGGCCTCCGTGGAGACCGTTCTACAGACACTCAAACAGGCGCTCATCGCCACTCTTTGGCACCTATTAATCGCTACTCGCGCATATTTGTACTCCATGGCTTCATACCACACGCTCGCACCATACATAACACATGCAGCAAACAAACCCTTATAGATCACACGCCATGCTCTCTTTCGCAAACCCCATTCACTCCTCATCACACGTCTCAAGTTTCCCACCACACTCACACACTTCTGTCTCATACGCTCCAGGTGCGGCTTAAAACTCATTCGCTCGCCCATCCACACACCCAAATATCTCACACACTTCACATACCTCACATGCTTCCCATTCACACTAACGCTCGGGTGTCTCGCTTCCGACATATTCCCTTTCAGAAGCATCATCACCGTCTTGCTCTCTGAAACTCTCACACCGACACTCGCACCCCATTCGCTCACTATCCTCATCCACTCGTTCCCCTTTCTCTCCAGATCTGCCCGG
>NW_027270155.1:0-12327 GCF_030848805.1 Temnothorax longispinosus | reverse complement strand
CTAATGCTGGGTCTACAATGCAAGCCGCAGAATCGTGAGTCGCAAGAATTGACCAATCACAGTCGATTATTCTCCTCAAATTCGACTGTGATTGGTCAATTCTTGCGACTCACGACTCTGTGACTTGCATTGTAGACCCAGCATAAGGCTTTTGTTTACGATATGAACACGTGCGTCCCGGCTGCGCGTGACGTAGTAGTCAGTGATTGGGCGCACGCTTGCGGCAATAGACACGTAGACAGTAGCCGAATATTATCGTTATGTTGATTCTCAGTGTCCGGCGAATGTGATTTTTCTCTGCTTTCGCGTGTATCGGTATTTTCATCCTTAGTCCTTATATCATTTCTTGAGCTGTGTATTCGCGTTCGGTTCTCTTGCCTGCACAGCATTAATCGATTCTCGCGTCGTTTAAGTTTGACCAATTTCTCGTGTTCGGTTTCTGCCACAGTGGCAGAAAGTGGCAAACAGTGCCGTTTCTACCGAACGCGAGGAAATCGGTCAGACTTAAACAATGCAATGAGCTTTTCACGGTACGTGAGTTCATGATTTTTTAGTTAATTTTTAAACAAGTAGAAATTTATTAAGACCTAACATGTATGCGTACGTGCGGATTCCGCCAACAAAAAATGTCCGCGAGATTCGGAAAGTTATGTCGGTGAGGGATATTAAAAAGTTCAAAATCGCAAAATCCACTTAATTCGCGACAATTATATAAATTAAACACAATGGAGATATTGTCGTAGGTCACGTTCTATGTACTGCAAGTAAGTAAAAAAATCTAATTTTCTTATGTATTTAATTTTCTATTGTACTAGATTATCAAAAATTTCCTTAAAATTCAACATTTAATGCAACAGATTTTTCATAAAAATTTATTGTTAAATATTTTTATTATTAATTTATTATCATTATTTGTAGGTACCAAGAGCGAATTGGAAGCAATGGTGGCAAGAAAAGGATGAATATTCCACCGTCCCAACATCTACTGTCAGCATCTGACAGCTTTAGCACCGATACTGAAAACTCACCAAAGTCTGCTAAGGTACGTTTAATATACAAAGAAACAATGACTCTACAGTAAATTTTTTTATGTTTTTTTTATAGAGGATAGATGAAGATTTAGAAAATAGAAAACAACATAGGCTAAAGCAATTGAAAAGAACGTCAGGCTTTGTGTGCAATTAATGCACAATCTGTTGAAGAATACCAGGTATGAAAATTTGATACAAATTTTTATATACCTGATATAAAGTAATTTATGCAATTATAACAAACACATTATTAAACAGGAACATAGCACTTGCAACAGAAGCTCGTCGACTTTAAATATTGAAATTGAGATTTAAAAGTACTGTAACGCATATAAAGCCCAGTGTGACTTCTTAAAAGACAGTCTCCAAAAAAAAAAAAAAAATAATTGCAGAAAATGCGGAATGGATTGCTAAACAAAAAGATATGGAAGTAACTATTGTGGCATTAGAGGAAGAAGTACAATCATTACGCCGATTGAATGTTGAATTGCAGGAATCTGCAATCTTAAAAGGAAAAGAAATTCAAAGTTCGTATATATATATGTTTAATATACACAACATAGCAGCTATATTGTACAATATGAAATAATAATACAATTATTATTATGTAATTGATCACTTTTTCACAGGTTTCAATGAAGGCAACAATTTAAATGTGGTTACAGGAAACAACCTGACAGTATCAAATAAACATCCCGCAGTTGGTTCTATAACGCCTGATAATAAAAGCGTAAGTGATTTCAATGTTTGCAAGATTAATTTACAGATATTCCTCTATTTACAACACGATTACGTTCGTAAAACTTTGTTATTTGTAAATCAAATTTATTTGTAAGTCGAATGAATAGCATTATTATATTTTATATAGTTTATATGAATAAAACATTATTTAAGCAAAATAATTATACTAAAACGATTAGAGATCTATTTAGAAAATGACAAAGGAAATGTTTTTCTAAATTATCATTTTTAATACATTTATTATAAATTAATATTTAGCTGCACCTCGCACAGCGACTAATAATTTAATATGAAAGACTGATATTTATAGTTTGATCTTCTATTTAGATCTTAAGTTTATCGTTAAATACTTTGTTTTTAATGAAATTGTATCTAAAAACAAACTTAAGACAATCTTAAGTTATATCAGACTAGAGATTGAGATTGAGATTGAATTGAAATTTCACTAATCAAAGTTAAAGAATATTGGTTTCTTATTTGTTCATTTTATTCAATCCCAATATCAATCTCCAGTTTGATACGGACTTAATAAAAAACTAAACTATGAATGCAACCAAAAAATAATAATAAAAAAGTAAATGTTCTTATTCGTATGAACATCCATTTTTATAGTTGGCGCATTTTCTTTATTTTACTTTTTTTTTGTAGAGAAAACATCTTTTTTTGAAAAAGATAATTTTGTTAAGATTTCACACATTTGTAGTACCAAATTAAAGTTATTTTGTATAAAGTTATTTTGTATTTGTCGAAAAAAACAAATTTTTTAAAAAAAGTTATAATTTTATTTTGTACGAGAATAAATTTTTGAGGACGTTCTTTGCATATACTTGGCGCAAGGCATTACTGTGCCTCTTGATTTTAAAATTTTTTATTTTTTTTAAATAAATATTTATATATTTAACAACATTAAATAGTAATTAAATAAATATGAAAAAAATGTCTTTAAGTTTGCGTTATTATAAATTGAATTTTGTTTACTTTATAACTATAGTATTTATTTGTGTTTTGACCATTTTTATATAAAATGTAAAATATAATAATAAATTACAATAGTCTTTTTCAGATATATGTTATGCAGTTTATTGAAAAATTTTAATAAATTAAACTTAAATTTTTAATGTAAAAATAAATTCTTAATTACAAATAGATTAAAAAAAAACATTATCAACTGATTGGATAGTTTTGCATACACTGCTGCTTTCCTCATACTATCCATACTCTCAGAGTACCACAGCATTTTACATCTAACATAATGCAGTAAACTGTAATATTTATGAAATATTGCCATCTAAACAATTTTAACTTCTGTTATTGCTCCCCACAATAATAACCTTTGGAAATCTGCCCAAGTTTTTTATATATCTTCTTTATATGTCATATCTACGAATGTAATATTATAACAATTAAATCTTGCAGATTCATCTTGGATATGGCGAATACTTGCCTAAAACTTCATATGTCGCAGCTGCTTGCGATTGCAGAAGGCCCGCAATTTTTGTTCGGCAAATCGCGATTTGTCTGTTTTCTTTGGAAACGCTTTTAAATAGCACTGTAACAGGCAAAGGAAGCAACCGAAACAAGATTCTAAACAGCCGAAAAATGCCTTAGATTGCAACAAAATTTTAGCAATTAAAGGTAATCCATGTGTATTTCATATTATCTCATCAATGATGTCTTCCTCTTTTATCATTGCTTTCTTATTATTAGATGACGAATAAATATATCATAAAACAGTCAACCCTTAACATTTTTTACAACCACAACGATAGAGATTTTAATTTTTTGCTATAATTGCAACCGGTGTTGTACAAAGTAGTCATATTCATATCTACGAAGATAAATTTAATTCTCTTTAACGTTAGAAACTATATCAATGCTTTTAAATATATCTGTCTAATTATATTTGCGATAATAAAAGAAAACACCGATCTAAACATTTCTGCTGGAGACAATTGTTCTAAAGCAAAGGCTGCAACTTAAAAAATTAAAACATACAAGTTTTCTAATTTTATCATTGCATATTTTGCATTATTTTACAATTTATTGAGAAGTTTTGTTTGTTGAAGTCGCTATTAGTCTTCAAAATAACATGTCATTGTTTAAGGGTAACATAAGACATGTTTTTTGAAGACCAATAGCAATTTAAACAAACAATTAAAATTTCCATATAATTTGTAAAATATTGCAAAATACACAGTAATAAAATTAGTAAACGTTTGTAGTATGTACCTACGTTTTTACTTTTTGAGAAAGTTAGAGTTGAGTTGAGTTGCAGCTTTAGTTGTGTTGACGGGGCCCTTCGTTCTAAAACGAATGTCTCCAACAAAAATTAAAAAATATTCAGTGTATCTTTTATTTTTGGCAAATTGCCGTAATGAAGCAAACATTTGAAAGCACCAATTTCTAATTAATATTCAAGAGAATCAAAATTATTTACACAGATAAATATGGACACTTTGTACAATACCGATTGCAACTTCAATAAAACATTGAAATTTCAATGTTATTGTTGTAAAAAAAGTAAAGGACTGATTGTTTAGGAGTAAATTTTATTCTTTGCCTAACAATACAATAACATTTTATTTTCTAATTCTCTTTGATAATATACTATTAAACTCTTCTTTTCTTTAGCAATATACTATCATTACTTAACAGTTGAAAAAAAATCCCACCAGCACAGGCGGACAAATTAGTGGAAAAACTAGAAACATTTTAGCTAAACTTATATCTTCCTTAAAAGATTGTAAGCAATTTTGTTTCAAAATGCGACTATAGTTACAACTTCTTTATTGAGATATTCATACCGACATATTTATAATATAAACATTTTTTCAGCGCATACATGTACTGCAGAAAAAGAAACCGATGCAATAGATGAGGAGGTTCTTAATTCAGAAGAACCGGACATCGAACCAAATATTGATGATGATATGATTGATATTGACATTGAACAAAATATTGAATCGAATATTGAACGGGACACTGAATCGAACATCGACTTCTCGATCGACCCGTTAGGAATGGAAGAAGCAGCACAAGTGCCTAATGAGGAACATCTTCGTTGAACGAAAATAACAGCGATCCAGACTTCAATGTCCTTTTCCCACCCGAGTCATCAAGTAGTGGTGGGTACAAATAATATAATACTTATTTTTCGAAATCGCTTATACTCATCACAATTTTTTTTTCCAGATTCTGATTAAGGTGAAGGTTTTTGGACATTTTAATATAAATAAAAATGTTTATATCTATTTCTTATAAATATAAGTGTTTTTATTTAACATTTTATTTTTAGATTTCTTATTTTTACAAGTTTTTTTTGTTTAAATTTGATTTTTTATTTTTTGTTTAATTATAATTTTTAACCGAAAGTTTTTTATTAATACTTATGTATTAAGATACTATAAAGCATATTAATTATATAATAAATAAAAAATAAACGTTTATCTAAAAGCATTAAAATTTATTATCCTTTCCTATTTTCCTTTCCCTTGTCTGTGTGTGTGTGTGTGTGTGTTGTGTGTGTGTGGGGGGGGGGTGTGGGTGTGGGTGCGTGTGGGTGTGGGTGTGGGGTGGGTGTGGGTGGTGGTGTGGGTGTGGGGGTGGGTGTGGGTGTGGGGTGGGGGTGGGGTGGGGGGTGGGGGTGGGGTGGGTGTGGGGTGGTGGTGGGGGTGGGTGGGGGTGGGTGTGGGGTGGGGGTGGGGTGGGGTGGTTGGGTGGGGTGGGGTGGTGGTGTTGGGTGTGTGTTGGTGGTGTGGGTGGGTGGGTGGGTGGGTGTGGGTGGGGTGGGGTGGTGGTGTTGTGGTTGTGTGGGATTGTGGTGTGGGTGGTGTGGGTGTGGTGTGTGTGTGTGGTGGGTGTGTGTGTGTTGTGGTGTGTGTGTGTGTGTGTGTGTGTGTGTGCCAAATTTGCAAATTTATTTTTTGATTAAAAGTTTACCCAAATTTTAATTTTGCACTTTTTTATAATCTTATAGATATATCCTTCGCCTAAACTCATAAGTAATCGAAAATTTTTTGATTTTTTGTTTTAGACCGCTACAAAAAACGTGACGATGGCAGCCTTTTTCCACCTCGCGCAAAAGACGCCAAATTGTGAAGCCTGTAATGCCGCCATTTTCTTTTGTAAAAAAAATTTTTTTTAGTGCTTGACACCTATAATTAAAGTATGCCAAAAGTTGAAATTGATGCGATTATTTTATTACCTCTAAAAAAATTGTTCAAAAAATCGCTTATTTTCGTGCTTCTACTAGTTTTCTCCCCTTAACCAGGACCTAAGTACGGAATCGTGACTCAAAGACGGAAGAGATCACGATTATAATGCCGAGACTAAAGCACGAGACTTGCATCTAAAGCATAAGGCTTGAAGAGACTCGAAAGCTTTTGAGAGGGTGTGCCGCAATGTCGGGGTTTATATAGGAAGGTTCCAAGGATGGAAAGGGTGAATTTGTTGTGGGAGGTGTCTGGTTTTCGTTTTGAGAACTTCTGGTTGGCGGGATGTTTCTAATTTTTGGTTTAAAGGATTTCTTATTGGGCGGGATGTTTCTCACCCAAGAGGTAGATCCTTAACTTTTCGTCTATCCTAGAAAGCTAGAGACGGTTATCGATTTTTCCGGCTGTTTATTGGTGAGTCTTCTCGTTAACCTCCTACTGTCTTATTGGGGGTGCAACCCCATCGCTTCTTCCAGTGACTCATTTGTTTTCGACTATCGCCGATTTCTCTTTTATTAGAGTTCCTTATTTATCTCGCGACCCTGTTTCAATGTTGACAGACGATGCATACCCTAAAGGATAAAGGATAAAGAATTTTACTTTATATACCCCAAGATGCCTTAAAGGGCGTTTTGAAGGGACGTACCCAACCCTAACCTCCAATTCATCCTACTACCTTACTGTTTCCTACTTTCCTACTTTGGACCAACGGTTTAACGTCTCTTCCGAAAGACGGAGCCCAGTTTTCTCCGCATCTGCACGGAGGAGCGCGGTTTTTTCGGAAAAAACTTTTCCATGATTCATGGCTCTAGTGGACTCGAACCTGGTTTCTCAGATTACGAGTCTGGCGCTCTACCACTAGACCACACTGCCGCCCTGACGATGCATACCCTTCTAATCTTAATTGCAGTCTTTTTGCAAACAGAAACCTCCGCCACGTGCCCTTACAAGATTTTTAAAAGCACGTTTTAGACCTCGTTTCTGTTTGTCGGAACATTGCGCGAGTAATTTTGGCATAGTCGCGCGATGCAATAAAGATCCCCATCAGACCTTGTCTGGAATTAAGGCCCCTTTGACGCGTCGTGTCGCCGGGTTTATAGTTAAAGGCCCGACAAGGTTGATAAGAATCTGGTCACGCATGCCCCGTCTGTCAGTAATTCGTCATCTAGCAGGTTGCTTTTAGTTGCCCAAGCAAATAGGTAGTTTGATCATAAAAAAGGAATGTGAGGAGATCAAAGCCTCACTCGCCGATCGATAACCGTACGTGCTGAGTTTATTTATTCTTACTTTAAGGGATATCTTAAGCGCTTAATAGGAATTTCCGCGAAAGAGAGAAATCGTGGAGTTCGCAGGGACGTAACAACAGAATCAAGTATATATCTGGAGATGAAATTATCATGGCTTTTTATAATCTTGGAGATGTCTCTGAGATATTCTCATGATATCTTGCGCAATCAGATATTCCGTCATTCAGACATCTTCTAGATATCTTGGAGATATATTTTACTGTGTGGGAGCTAACTATGAATCGGCCATATATTTGAATGCAAATATTACAGAGATGTCTTTTTCAAAGATATAGGCTGCGGTCCACTTGACGCTACAAATTCTTTGGAGCGTTCTTCTTCTCCTTCTTTTTCATTGAAAGAAAAGAGAAGAAGAATGCTTTGAAGTATTTGTAGCGTCAAGTGAACCGCAGCCATAATGTGATATCGAGTAATGATGTCCTGTACACGGAGAAATTTTATAGTAAATATTACTATGGTGTCGCACTAGCTGCGGACCATCGAGGAATTTTAAGTTAAATTACTATGTTTATGGTAAAAATTACGTTATTTAATCGTTTTTAAAACAATAATTATAGTAGTTTTAACTTGAAATTCCTCGATGGTCCGCAGCTAGTGCGACACCATAGTAATATTTACTATAAAATTTCTCCGTGTAGATATTCTGTAAATATCTGATAATAAGATATCTCAGATTTGACTTAAAATTGTAGGCATAAAGATATCTGGCTATATCTCAGATATATTTTGCTGTGTGGGAATTTACATAATTTGCATCTTTTGGAAAATATGCATAAAACATATAAAGCTGATTTGAAACGCAACATAGAACGATTGGTGAATGAGATCTGGCAATAAAGAGTGGAAATGTTAAAAACGCCCATTAATAATGTAGAGGATGCCTTAAATAACTATAATCCAGTTATTTGCGAAAATATTTTCACTATTTTACGTATTTTCGCTACTTTACTCGTGTCGATTTGCGAAAATAAGAGATCCTTTTCAATATTACGACGTTTGCAAATCTATTTGCGATGCACAACTTCGGAGAACCGTTTAAATGAATTGGCGCTCATGAATCTTTATACGGATTTAACGCCGTCTTTATTGGAGATGTTTTAGATAAAAGTGCTAAAACCAACTTGAGAGAGAGAGAGAGAGAGAGGGTAATCATTTAAGTAATAAAGAAAAAATTTTTAAAGTAAAGAAAATTAATGTAAAAAAAAATAAAAAGTTAAAAATATATAAAAAGTGTAATATGTAAATAAATAAATAAAAAAAAAAAATTATAAAAAGTAAATTGGGATTAGTAGTGTTACCACGTCCTCGTCGTTGATCCTGGAGTAAAAGCTGAGCGTAATACTAAGAAAAATATTAAACCAAATAATTTTGCCGAACCCCCTCCCCCCATATCGGCGTCAGGATCCGCTAGTGATCGTAAGTATACAATAATAGAAGCTGACTTTGTACTTCGAAGAATATATGACACGATTGTCAGCATGGATGTATTGAAGCTTATGTAATGTCAGACAGCAGTTTAACGTATAGTTATATGTAATGTCAAACAGGTTGGAATATAAATAATAAAAAATTGTATTTTATCATTTTCGCATAATTATATCTATTTATGCTTATTTGAAACTATTAATAATATCGTGTGTTAAATAAATATTATATATTTTAGTTACAGTTGCAATAATTTCAAAAAGAATAAATAAATTTTTGACAAATTTTTTATACTTTTATATGCTTGGACGTTTTAATTATCGTATTACAACTACCGTATCTCTGTACCTGAAAATCATGGTAGTCGTG
The DNA here is from genome assembly GCF_030848805.1 of Temnothorax longispinosus. Classification (NCBI taxonomy): domain Eukaryota; kingdom Metazoa; phylum Arthropoda; class Insecta; order Hymenoptera; family Formicidae; genus Temnothorax; species Temnothorax longispinosus. The sequence goes on along the minus strand of NW_027270155.1, from coordinate 3,243 downwards.
GACAACATGTATTTTATGCGAAGAATTTTATGCGAACTATTCTGATTATATATATATACTAAAATATATTAATATTTATTACAATAAAATATAAAATATGTTTGATTAATTTTACTAAAATATATAATAAAATTTCAATAATTTTTCAAAAATTACCAATCTGTTTGATAATTTTTATCACGTTATTTGTAAAATGTCTTTTGTATATTTCAAAAATTCCTATTGTTACCGATAATATTTGATTGGTTGCCAAGTTGCCTCACATTTGTAGTGAATTTAATTGTAAAATATAACAAAAAATTCTTTCCGTATAGTGCATCTGCAGTAATATATCTGCAGCAACATAAAGATTTTGTATTTGATATCGCGGTAAATAATTAAAATTTCTATAAATATAATTACATGTAATTTACTCTCTTTTGTTGGTTTGCATACATTTCTAATATAGTTTTTATCGATGTCTATTAATAATTACCATACTGTATTACGTAATGATCAATCACGTATTTACGTAACCAACTGATTGAATGATTATTCTGCATGCGAATGTCGTCATTCAGTTTCAACAATAATAGTAGTAGGAAGTGAATAGATACTGCGTACTATCTACAATATATATATATTTATATATTATAGGTCTATACTGTTATATTCCGGAATATATATATATGTAATATATATATATATATATATATGCTGGATATACAGGTACATGTTATTATATTACTTATTTATGCATCTTTTTTTCTCTATTTTTGTGAGTACAGCTAAGTTGTTGAGAAAATCTCAATATTACCAGTCTAAAGTTACATAAAGTAATATTATGATAACGCTATTATCTCGAAATAAGAGAGGGGGAATGCTACACTAGGCATGCAGATACATTCGGTCTCAGGATCTGATTGAGAGACCACGCGAGAAGTTTTGCGCAACAATGTTGAGTCGCGTCATTTTCCTGATTTGTTGTATTTTAATGGGTGATATCGTGATAGCGTCGAAACCATTGTCGATTTAGTGGTAGAGACTGTTCCGTCGCCTAGCCACCACGTCTGGACGGAGCATTTGGTTAAAGGATTACTTCGCAAAGGTCATCATGTACACCGCAGTCAGCATATTAGAGACTAAAGTTAAGGGTAAACTCGCGCAGAATTTAACATACGCCGTAAGTAGATATTATAGGAGACTCGAAGACATTCTGAGAGATATAAATCGATTATTTGCAAATCATAAAACAAATGAGAAAAAAATATAACTTTTCTATTTTAAGGAGGTTCGATGGCTACAACAAAATGCAGAGAGTTTCATGAAATTTTAATATGTTCTGGAATGCAAAATAGAATTATGTAATTTACTAGGAATTTTTCACCGTCCCGTTTTGAAAAAAATCTACTCCAAAAATTTAAAAAGTACAATTTTTGGATAGATTTTTTTCAAAACGGGACGGTGAAAAATTCCCAAAAAATTCACATAATTCTATTTTGCATTCTAGAACAACATATTAAAATTTCATGAAACTGGCTGCATTTTTAAACATAGGTTTTTATGGGAAATGACATATTGCATATACCTTCAGAATAAAATAAGTGCAAGAAAAAATGCAAATAATAAGAAAAAAAATATGCACAACGTAACTTAATAATTTACAAATAAATGAGCAAAAGAAGGGGAAGGTTACCGCACATTTCGTAAAAAATTAATTATTAAAGCATAAATGGCTTGATTTTTTGTCTGCTAGACTGCCACGGTCGTGAACGACGTAAACAGCAGCACGCATTATACACGCGGCGACCAATCAGAGCAATCCCCTTCATTCCCACTACTTCAAACGCTAGTGCGCTGTTTCCAGAACCCCCGCGTCCCACTACTCGATCCGATGAAGCCATCGAACCTCTTAAGGTATTCCTTTCATGACACCAAAGTCTTGAGAATTAACTGATTTTTTGGTACGAGAAAGTTAAAATGCATATCTTTACGCCAGAAAAAAATTAAACCACATTACCGAATATATAAAAGAAAATTATGACTTTGAAAATTCGATATTTTATATGTGACGTTATCGAAAAAGTTATTTTCCACATGACATGTAATAATTTGTTTATCAAATATCTTAAGATATTAAATATTAACTGCGCTACATATTCGCTAAACTCTATAAAATACAGAGTCACCGAATGTTTAAACAAAATATTTATGTTAAAAGTTGACTTGAAATGTGGTTTATAGATGAATATTTTTAATGGCGACTTTCAAGGAATTATTTGGCAACGCTGCAAGCTGTGCGCTCATGTCACACTTCAGTTCATCACGTAACGGTTTATTATCAACTTTTATTTTCACAAATTGTCCCTTATTTTTGCCCACAGTACTCCTCATTTTGTGTTTCTTATCACTCATATTATTATAATAAAATCTCTCATTGATAAAAAGAAAATGTCACATATTCTTTGATTAATGAAATTGACACTTACATTGACACTTTTTGTTATCAACTTCACATTTTACAATCGGCGCCCTGAAAAACGCAGCGTTGCTATATTGTTCCTGACAGTAAAATTTACCGAAAAAAAAAAATTCTAAATACACGTAATATTTTCACTTCTTTCTTATAATTAAACATAATAATCAATTATAACTTGATTTTATATAAGTTTAATGCAATATACAAGAGTTTGCTGAGGCCCTGCTTAAGCGCCTACAAAATACAACTCCTCCGTGAAAGGAATACCTTAAATGTTTTCTATCTTACGTAAGATCAATGTGCATTCGGAGATGTTAATTTGTCACATTTTCATATGTCCTCTCCTGTATAGCGTAAGGGTACTTATTATTTTCAGGTTTTTGATAGTCTAATGGAAACTTATGATGAATCTTTTAATTATGACCCAGTTGAATGGGAGAATACAGCGTATTTTATGGGGCATATTTTATGTATCAGTGGGGGTATTCACGCATGTAACACAATGCTAAAAATCTAAAGCAGCGAGAGATCTTTTTGGAAGTGACTAAAACAGTCGAGTTTGACGTTATAGTGCAGGACATTACTTTATCCCAATGTTTCTACGGCCTATGGGAGGTAAAGCAATCACTTTAATAACTTTTAATTGATTAGGCTATTTTGAAACTGCAAGCGACTTAGCAAAGTTGCCCTATAAATCAAGTTTGTTTGCGTATAAACAAATTGAAAGTGTCTATTTATTGCTCATATCAGCGGTAATCTTCACAATCGCTTCTTATTATTTGTTT